>NC_133775.1:110339574-110345552 GCF_003597395.2 Chelonoidis abingdonii | reverse complement strand
TGGGCCTGTGCGCGGGGAACCCTGGCACGGCAGCAAGAGCTCGCCCGCCCCCGAGTCCCTGGCACCGCCTCAGCGAGATCTGGGGGTTGGTGCCCTCATGCTGCTCCTGAGCCCCTTGGCACGCGCCCCCGGGAGAGTCACAGCCGTCCGTGAAGGTTGCACTGGCTCCCCGGGGTTGGGCCCTTGGGCCTCACCAGCTCTTGGGATTGCCCCTGCCAGCCTGCTGCTCGCCGTGGGCCTCCTCGGGGCACCCACTGAGAGCTGCACCACCAGAGGGAACAATGCAGCCCGTCTCTAGCCTGCCCTGACTCAGCCAGTGTCAAACAGAAGGGTTTATTGAATGTCTGATCCCAGCACAGAAAGTCCTTAGGGCCCTCAAGCCTGGAAATTCTCCACCCAGTCCATCTGGCTCTGTCCCAGTCCCCAGGGGCTCAGGCTGCTTGCTCTCCCCAGTCCAGCAGCACCCTCCTTCCAGCTGATCATCCTATACAGAATCATAAACCTGAAAGGGACCTCGAGAGGTCATTTAGTCCAGTCCCCTGCATTCATAGCAGGACTAGTTATCTAGAGCGGTGGGCCCCAACGTGGTGCCTACATGTGCCATGGTGCTCGCCAGGGCATTTATGTGCACCTCTCTAGTGCTCAGCAGGGGAAAGAAGCCGTGGCCCCACACCTGACGGACAGAGAACTCAGGCTGCGGGTGTGGTGTTCTCTGTTCCCGGCTGGCACAGGGCCTGCCTAGTGCCCAGCAGGGAGGAGAAGCTGCAGCCCCATGCCTACCGGGGACAGAGAACTCCCAGACTGCAAGCACCGGTGTTCTCAGTCCCAGGAAGGCGTGGGGCCAGAGAGAAGCCGCAGCCCTGCACCTACTGGAGACAGAACTCTGGGGCTGTAGGCGCTGGTGTTCTTTGTCCCCGGCAGGCGCAGGGCCTGCCTAATACCCAGCAGAGGAGAGAAGCCGGGGCCCCGTGCCTGCTGGGGACAGAGTACTCCGGGGCTGCAAGCACCAGTGTTCTCTGTCGTCGCAGCTTCTCTCCAGTTTCACCTCTGCGCTGCCCAGAACTGCTGCCAAAAAATAAATAAAATAAAATAAATGCTCCGACTCTGCCATCCTAAGAATGGAAGGAATGCCGCCCCGTAGCACGTGCTGCCTCAGGCATGTGCTTGCTCCACTGGTGCCTGGAACCGGCCCTGTATGTAAGTATTCTTCCGCTGCACTGATACTGCTGTTTTCTTGTGCTTTGCAATTTATTATTTTAACATTTTGCCCCAAAATGAGTGGTTCAAATAAAAGACAATGTACATATTATTTCAGTGCAGAGTGGGAAGAATCCTATTGTTTAACTGAAAATAAAGGGAAATGTGTTTGTTTATTGTGCGGGGCTGCTGTTGCAGTGCCAAAAAAACATAATGTCGAACGCCATTTCCAAACTAAGCACGGCTCTTTTGACATTAGCCATCCACTTAAGTCTGAGTTGAGAAAGAAGAAAATTAATCAAATCAAGCCTATCTGCCCAGCAATCTGTTTTCACTAGACACATGGTAAAGTCTAAAGGTGCTACTATTGCTTCCTTTAAAATTGCTCATCCACTCGCAAAGAAGAAAAAAACCTTTTCAAGATGGTGAATTGTTGAAGGAAGCATTTTTGACTGGTGCTGATTGTTTCAAGGATTTCCTAACAAGGGTGAGATTTTGTCAGCAATACAAGACTTGCAGTTATCAGACAACGCAGTTACGAGGAGAATACATGCAATTTCAAGCGACGTGCACACTCAGCTAAAGGATGACTTGGAAATATATGACTGGTTTTCACTGCAATTCGATGAGTCAACAGATATATTGGATACAATGCAGTTGTCAGTTATGTGAGGATGATATTTAGTGACTTGACCGTAAAAGAAGAGTTACTAAAAGTATTGCCTATGACAGCGTGAACAAAGGGTGAGAACATCTATAATTTATTCCAGGGGTAGGCAACCTGCGGCACATGAGCTGATTTTCAGTGGCACTCTCACTGCCCGAGTCCTGGCTACTGGTCTGAGGGGTTCTGCATTTTAATTTAATTTAAAATGAAGCTTCTTAAACATTTTAAAAACCATATTTACTTTACATACAACAATAGTTTAGTTATATAATATAGACTTACAGAAAGAGACCTTCTAAAAACGTTAAAATGTATTACTGGCATGCGAAACCTTAAATTAGAGCGAATAAATGAAGAAAAGGTTGCCAACCCCTGATTTATTCAAATCATACGCAACATGATTAGTATGCCACTACACAAGCTGTCTGTGATCGCCACTGATGGGGCACTAGCAATGATGGGCAGTGCCACTGGATTCATTGCACTCTGCAAGAAGAATGAATCCTTTCCAAACTTTGTCTTATCATTGTATTATCCACCAAGAAGCTTTGTGCATCAACGTTCTTTCTTTTCAACATGTCATGAATGTTATTAAAATAATTAACTCTTTTTGAGCAAAACCGACTTTTTAAGGCTTTGTTGGAAGATATTGAGGATAAACAATCTGATCTTATCTTGCACACAGAAGTACAATGGCTGAACAAAGGTAAAGTTCTTGCAAGTTTTTTAAGCCTAATTGAAGAGATCAAAGAATTTCTGAAGTCCACAAATCAGAACTTGGAGCAACTTGGCTTTTCTTGCTGACATCACTGACAAATTGAACATTTTAAATCTTGAACTCCAGGGAAAATACAAACATGTGGCTCAAATTATAGGTTCTGTAAAATCATTCAAAGAAAACTGATCTTGTGGATGTCACATATGAAGACGAAGTCTCTCGTACATTTCCCAAGTATGAAGGAAATTGTATGTGACAGTGACTTTAACCCACTGCCATTTGTTATCCACATTCAAATACTTCTGGAACAATTTGAAAAGAGATTTCAACAGTTCCACCATCACTGAACCTGTAGCTGCCTTTCTTGTGAATCCTTTTACTTGCGAAGCAGAGGTAATAGAAATGGCTACATCAATTGTGAGTCTCATTCAAGTAAGAACAGAAGACGTGGAACTGGAGATTTTGGACCTTCAAAATGATACTGTTCTAAAATCCTGCGCAACAGATGAAAACTTTTGGAATCTAGTTGATTGAAAAAAGTTTCCTGCCTTAAAAAATGTAGCATACAAAATAAAATCTTATTTTGGTTCCACTTATCTATGCAAAGTTCTGTTTTCAACAATGAACATCAAAACACAGATCTCAGCTCACAGATGCCCATCTTGACGATTGCTTATGAATGGGAATATCACCCTACTCTCCCAACTACGAAAAATTGGCTGAAGAAATGCAGTGCCAAAAATCACTGACTTTATTAGAAAAACCACGTGAATTAATGATACCTATTTTCCATTAAGTGCTGATGAGTGCATATGATT
The DNA here is from genome assembly GCF_003597395.2 of Chelonoidis abingdonii. NCBI lineage: Eukaryota > Metazoa > Chordata > Testudines > Testudinidae > Chelonoidis > Chelonoidis abingdonii. The sequence continues at coordinate 110,342,152 of NC_133775.1, read as the reverse complement.
AACCTGTGTTTAACATTTTTCATATTTTTATTGAAATCCAGATAGAAGTAACAATACAAAGAATATTTTTAATTAACCATAACTGGCTATGTTAAAGTAAGAATAATAAATGTATTTGGACAAGCAGTTCAATAATGTTTTACTTTTTTAAAATAAATATGATGAAAACTGTTTATGATATTTATTTTGTAAAAAACACCTTAATTTTTCTTACAGGTAGCTAAAGAGCAAATTCACATGGTAAGGTGAAAAAGTAATTGCTATAATTTAATTATTACCTTTTACATGTAAAATTACCTTTTATATTTTATGGATTCATGTATTATGTAATATTAAATATGTTTTTCATATTACTTAATCTCCAACTACAAAATAAGCCTTGAAAAACTGTTAGCTCCTGCCACACTCTTCTGAAAACATTAAAGTGCTACTGGCCACAAAAATATGGCAGGCCACTGGCTTAACCACTGTGACAGTTGGGAAGCTTTTCCTAATCTCCAGCCTAAAGCACCCTTGCTGGAAGCCCACTGCTTCTTGTCCTCTCCTCAGAGGTTAAGAACAACAATTTTTCTCCCTCCTCCTTGTCACAACCTTTTATGCGTTTGAAAATGTATGTCCCCTCTCAGGCCTCTCTTCTCCCGACTAAACAAACCCAGTTGTCGCTATCTTCCCTCATAGGTCGCTTTCTAGCCCCTCAATCATTTTTGTTGCTCTCTCCTTCCTGAGATGAGGTGCCGAGACCCGGACACGATGCTCCCCTGGAGGCCTAACGCGAGCAGCTACACAGAACAGTCCGGCGTTCTGACCTGCGCACGCACCCAGGCAGCGACCCGAACTCCCCAGGCTGCTGGCACGTGCAGGCGCGTGACGCTTCCCGGAGGCATTCAACGCCTCGCGCCCAGCGAGCCCGCTGCTCCCTCCTAGCGCCCAGACTGTCCCGCGCGCGGCGGGGTTTCCTACGTGGCTCCGGGCGAGCCGCGCGGGAGTTCCGTGCTGGGGCCCAACCCGCGGTGTGAATACAGCCGCTGCCGCCGTCCCCGGGAGCCCCGCACACCGGGAATGTGCCCCCGCCACACGGGAGGGCGCGGGCGGGACCCCACGGCCGTCGCCTTCCAGCCCGTGACTCTCGCCCCGGACGTACATGGCCACAGGGGCGCCCCCGTGCCCCGGAAGCGGAAGTGGAGCCGCTGCCCCGGAAGTGGTTGCGGGCCCCGGCCGCCCGTTGCCATGGCGCTCTCCCCGTACGTGCTCGCCATGCAGGAGCTGTTCCGGGCCAACACGCGGAGCCGCGAGTTCCCGGCGCACGGGGCCAAGGTGCACTCGGTGGCGTGGAGCTGCTGCGGCCGCCGGCTCGCCTCGGGCTCCTTCGACAAGACGGCGAGTGTCTTCGTGCTGGAGAAGGACCGGCTGGTGAGCGGGCTGGGGACAGCGCCCGGGGGTGCCCGTCCCGCGCGGTCGGCGAAGGGGGCTGCCAGCAGCGGGCGGGCTCGTGTCGCAGGGAACCGCCCCCAGCGCTCCGCCGTGGGGCAGCCCCGCTCAGCGCTCCTGGGGGAGGCTTGGAAGCGCTTCCGGGTGCCAGAGCAGCCCAGGCCCGTGGCACAGCGAAGGGCACCGCTCGAAGGAGGGTCCAGCGCTGGTCTGGGAAGCGGGAGAGGTGGGGTCGCTTTCCTGATGCCCCCGTAGTCTCTTGTGCGATCTTGGGCAAGTCACTACGGCTCGCTGGGTCTCGGGCCCCGCTCTGTGAAATGGGGGTCATGGTATTCGCTTATCTCAGGGGGGCCTGTGAGGATAAACGTTTTGGGGCAGTTCTGGCAGGCCGGTTTCCGGAGTGAGTGTGGCGGCATCCGCACTGGCCGGCTTGTCTGATGGTTTGGGCGGTCACCTCCCTCTAGGTGAAGGAGAACAATTACCGTGGCCATGGGGACAGCGTGGATCAGCTGTGCTGGCACCCGAGTAACCCAGACCTCTTTGTTACTGCATCTGGAGACAAAACCATCCGTATTTGGGATGTCCGCACCACTAAGTGCATCGCTACCGTGAACACCAAAGGTAAAAGCCATCAATGGCTATTAGCCAAGATGGGTAAGGCATGGTGTCTCTAGCCTCAGTTCATCAGAGGATGGAGATGGATGGCAGGAGAGAGATCACTTGATGATTACCTGTTAGGTTCACTTCCTCTGGGGCACCTGGCATTGGCCACTGTCAGTAGACAGATACTGGGCTAGATGGACCTTTGGTCTGACCCAGTACGGCCATTCTTATGTTCTTACGGGTGCTAATGTGAGGAGACAAGAGGGACCAGTGCATCTCAGGACACCTATAAACACTGCTCCCTTTGCAAACGCATCCTGCTCCCAACATGGACTGGAAGCAAACTCAGGAAACCCTGAGAGCTCTCCACGATATGGTTCCATATGGGGAATTATTAGTTAAATTGGAAAAGATGGAGATCAGTATGAAAATTGAAAGGTGGGTAAGGAACTGGTTAAAGGGGAGACTACAACGGGTCATACTGAAAGGTGAATTGTCAGGCTGGAAGGAGGTTGCTAGTGGAGTTCCTCAAGGACCAGTTTTGGGA
>NC_133775.1:110319910-110338189 GCF_003597395.2 Chelonoidis abingdonii | reverse complement strand
GATTCTCTGCAGCTTGAGGTCTTCAAACCACAATATGAGGACTTCAGTAACTCAGACATAGGTTAGGGGTTTGTTATAGAAGTGGATGGGTAGGATTCTGTGGCCTGCATTGTGCAGGAGGTCAGACTAGATGATCATAATGGTCCCTTCTGACCTTAAAGTCCATGAGTCTATGATGTTTCGGTGACACGTGCATCTTTCTGGCTTTTGCTAGCAAATTATAACCATACATGACACTGCCTCCTGTGAGAATTTATATCTGTACCTAGCATTAGCCAAGGTCTGAGCAGTGTTAGGTGACACAGTGTTATACACCTGAACCCATCTACATTAGCACTGGCACTGTCAGAAACTCTCACTAGCGTGTGTGGCTGTAGGGAGAAGGCTTAGGGAGAGAAGTTGAGTCTCCATCACCCATTTCTATTTTGATACACCTTTTCTTCCTAGATTTAGTTGTTGGTACATAGGTGCTGAAACTAGGAGTGCTGGGGTGCACCCACTGACTTGATAAAAAACTTACAGGGTTTACAGTTAGGTTCAATGGTTCTCAGCACCCCCAACCCCCTCCACACACACATTGTTTCAGCACCCCAGCATCAGTACTATGTAAAGATTTGTTGAATGACTTATTTAGCATGGAGCAGTGGCTTTGCGGAGAGATTTGGACTGGGAGGAGACATGCAACAGGAGTAATTGTGATTCTTTGTTTTGAAGCCATAGTTCTGTTAGAGTTAATTTCCCTTAAAACTTGCGTAGTTGTGACACAACTGTTCAAGCAAAGCTAGAGTGTTAAAATTTAAATGTGGTCATGTCGTTGTCCTTTGCCACTTAAGACAGAGGGTTAGCGGACCTGGGGCTTGGGTTAAAAATACAAAAGTCCATCTGTGGCACATGAGTGGTTCTTTTGCCCCGTTAATGGCGGTGAGTGGTGGTAGTACCTGATGCATTCTCTTCTCTTCCCTTCCAGGTGAGAACATTAATATCTGCTGGAGTCCTGATGGCCAGACCATTGCAGTGGGGAATAAGGATGATGTGGTCACCTTCATTGATGCCAAAACACATCGCTCCAAAGCCGAGGAGCAGTTTAAATTTGAGGTGAATGAGATTTCCTGGAACAATGATAACAACATGTTCTTCCTCACCAATGGCAATGGCTGCATCAACATCCTCAGGTATGTCCTGGCACGATCTCCAGTGGCAGGGATGGGATAGGCAGGCTGGCTGCCTTTTGCGTCTCCTGCCCTGCACCCTCGCTCTGGCTCTCTGCATTCAGTTGTGTTTCCTTCGCATGACTCTTGTGACGGACTGATAGCCTTGCCATTGCCGAGGTTTATAGTGTGGTCCGTTTTGGGGCTGTGTGCTGAGAGAAGTTGCGTGCTAGGCAAGCCTGAGAGCTTCCTGATGAGGCTCTATTCTGCCATCCTTTGATCCCTAACCCCTTTAGGGTCTCTTGATGAAGGGGTGGGGCTAACTCGAGAGAACAGGGAGTTAAAAGCCAGCTCTGAAGTGACCAGAAGAGCTGGCGAGCAGGGGAGTTTTGCGAGGGAGTTTAGAGAGGCAGATATACCTAACAGTGCTCTGAACCGAAAACCCTGCAAGAGTAAAAATAAAGCAGGTAAAGTCTAGCAGTAGAGTGGGGGCTGTCCAGTTTATTGCATTGACTGTACCAGGTATGGGCAGGTGGTGTGTGTGTGCACTGAGTGCAAGCAACTCAGGGCCCTCTGAGGCCAAGTACGGGCTCTTCAGAGCAGAGTGGCTGAACTGGAGGAGCTAAGGGAGACAATGAGGTACACAGAGGAGACTCTCAGGGATACAGTAGAGCGGTCTGACCACCTCTGTGCTGCTGAGAAGGAGGAGGAGGAAAGTCTCGTGGAAGAAGAACATTTAGCTCGAACAGAGGGAAACATTCCCATAGTTGGGACCCTCCCTCCAGATGAAGTCGTGGTGCTCCTCCAGGGCCCCAGTTATCAGGAAGAGACAGGTAACAGTAATGGGGGATTTGATCATTAGAAATATAGGTAGCTGGGTTTGTGATGACCAGGAAAACCACTGGGTGAATTGCCTGCCAGGTGTGAAGGTTGCAGATCTCTTGAGACATCTAGATAGACTTATGTGCAGTGCTGGGGACGAGCCGGTGGTCGTGGTACGGATAGGTACCAGTGACATAGGGAAGGGTAGGAGAGAAGTCCTGGAGGCCACATTTAGGCTGCTAGGTAAGAGATTAAAGTCCAGGACGTCCATGGTAGCATTTTCTGACATGCTTCCAGTTCTACATGCAGGGCCAGGGAGACTGGCAGAACTGCAGGGTCTCAATGTGTGGGTGAGATGATGGTGACGGGAGAAGGGGTTTAGATTTATTGGGAAAGGAGGAACCTATATAGGAAGGTCGGGCTCCACCTAAAGCAAACTGGTACCAGATTGCTGGTGTGTAACGCTAAAGGATGATAGAAGAGTTTTGAAACTAAGGGCTGGGGGAAAGGCAACAGGTGCAGAAGAGCACATGGTTCGGACAGAGACATCCCTTGGGGGAGGATCTCTTAATGGGGATTCTCTATATCCTAGTAAAGGGGAGTGGATCGAAGCTGATAAAGTTCAGGTAGAAACTGAGGAGAAACAGTCCAATGAAGGGTCTCAGAGTGGCAGCCGTGTTAGTCTGTATCAGCAGTTACTTCACATGAAGGCAGACAACTGCATATTGACAAATATAGAAATGCGAGAAGTGTAAATACTAAGATGGGGGAACTCGAGTGCTTGGTATTAAATGAGGATATTGATGGAGTCGGCATCGCAGAAACTCGGTGGAATGATGATAAACAATGGGGCATGGTGACACCAGGGTACGAACTGTATAGGAATGACGGAGCAGATCGCGCTGGTGGGGGATGTGACACTGTATGTGAAAGCAAGCATAGAGTCAAATATAGTACAAATCTTCAATGAATCAAACTGTACCATCGAATCTCTCGGGACAGAAATTCCGTGCATGAATAATAAGCATATAGCAGCAGGGATATACTCCTGCCCACCTGACCAGGGTGGTGACGATGACTGTGAAATGCCCTGGGAGAGTAGAGAGGCTACAAAGACAGTCAAAATCCCCCACTATTATTTTCTATCCCTATATTAACTGCGCACACGTCACCTCAGGATGGGATGCGGAGATAACATGTCTAGACACCATTAGTGATTGCATCTTGGAGCAGCTAGTCCTGGAACCCACAAGGGGAGAGGCAATTCCTGATTTAGTCCTGTGTGGTGGTGAATATAACATAAATTTAATTACATTATGGTTGCTATTACCAAGGATTTAACATCCGGGGGAAGAGGGGGAATGCCAAAAAACCCCACCCCGTAGCATTTAACTTCACCAAGGGGAACCACACAAACAGGAGGAGACTAATTAAACAGAAATTAAAAGAAACACAAGAGTGAAATGCCTGCAAGCTGTATGGAAGCTATTTAAAAACACCATAACAGAGGCTCAAACTAAGTGTATACCCCAAATAAAAAAAATAGAAGAAAAAAATCTGCCACTGTGGCTAAACAGCAGAGAATAAGAGGTATTTAGAAGCAAAGTGTAATTAGACAGGCCAAAAAAGAATTTGAAGAGCAGCTAGCAAAAGACAAAAACTAATAGCAAAAAGTTTAAGTAGATCAGAAGCAGAAAACCTGCAAACAGTCAGTGGGGCCACTGGACAATTGAGGTGCTAAGGGAGCACTAAAGAAGACAAAGCCGTTGCAGAGAAGCTAAATGAATTCTTTGCATCAGTCTTCACTGCAGAAGTTGTGAGAGATTCCTACACTTGAGCCATGTGAAATTGCAGAAGTACTAACTGGCGTGTAGCCTATGACTTAAATCAGCCTCTGTACCCAGTGGCTGGAGCTAGCTCTTGTCATGCCAATTTTTTTTAAAAAGGCTCCAGATGTGAGCATGGCAATTATAGGCCAGTAAGCCTAACTTCAGTACCAGGTAAACCATAGTAAGAACAGAATTATCAGACACAGAGATGAAAGTGGTATGTTGTGAAAGAATGAACACGGCTTTTGTAAAGGGAAATCAGGCCTCGCCAATGTGTTAGAATTCTTTGAGGGTGTAAACAAGCATGTGGACAGGGGAATCCAGTGGATCTACTGTATTTGGACTTTCAGAAAGCCTTTGACAAGGTCCCTCACCAAAGGCTCTTAAGCAAAGTAAGCAGTCTTGGGATAAGAGGGAAGGTCCTCTCATGGATCAGTAACTGGCTAAAAGATCGGAAACAAACGGTAGGAATAAATGGTCAGTTTTCACAGAGGGTAGAGGTAAATAGTGGGGTCCCTCAAGGATCTGTACTGGGACCAGCGCTGTTCAACAGATTCATGAATGATTGGGGAGGACAGTGAGCTGGTGAAGTTTTCAGATGATACAACATTACTCAAGATAGTTAAGTCCAAAGCAGACTGCAAAAAGTTACAAAGGGATCTCACGAAACTGAGTGACTGGGTTACAAAACAGCAGATGAAATTCAGCGCTGACAAATGCACTTTGGAACGCATCCCAACAAAACATACAAAATGATGAGGTCTGAATTAGCTGTTGCCACTCAGGAAAGAGATGTTGGAGTCATGGGGGATTGTTCTCTGAAAATATCACTCAATGTGCAGGGCAGTCAAAACAGCTAATGAAAGCTTAGTAAATATTAGGAATGGGATAGGTCATAATGCCACTATATAAATCCATGGTATGCCCACCTCTTCAGTGTTGTGTGCAGTTCTGGTTGCCCCATCTCAAAAACAAACAACTTAGATAAGTAAAGGTACAGAGAAGGGCAGCAAAAGTGATTAGCGGTGTGGAACATCTGTGTGAGCTGAGATTAGAAAGGCTGGGACTGTTCATCTTATAAAAGAGATGACTGAGGGGATCTGATGATAGAGGTCTATAAATCATGACTGGTGTGGAGAAAGTCACTCGGGAGTGGCGGTAGCCCACAAAAGCTTATGCTCAAATAAATGTGTTAGTCTCTCAGTACTCCTGTTCTTTTTGCTGATACAGACTAACATGGCTGCTACTCTGAAACCTCACTAGGGAAGTATTGTTCACCACTTCCCATAACACAAGAATCAGGGGTCACCCAATGAAATGAATAGGCAGAAGGTTTAAAACAAACAGAAGGAAGTACTTCACATATCGCACAGTCAACCTGTGGAACTCACTGCCAGGGGATGTTGTGAAGGCCAAAACTATAACTGGGTTTAAAGAATTAAATAAGGTCCTGGAGGATAGGTCCATCAGTGGCTGTTAGCCAGCATGGTCCGGGATGCAACCCCATGCTCTGGGTGTCCCTGATCTCTGACTGCCAGAAGCTGGGACTGGACAATGGGATGGATCACTTGATAATTGCTCTGCTTTCCTCATTCCCTCTGGGGCATCTGGCATTGGCCACTGTCGGAAGACAGGATACTGGGCTGGGTGGACCATTGGTCTGACTCGGTCTGTCCGTTCTTATGTTGCCACGCTCTTCTGGGCCAGACACCCTCAGAAGCGATCCAGCTGCTGTAGCCCATTTAGACTGATGCTTGGTGAATGAGGTCTTGGATCTCTGCAGCCCAGCTGCATGCTGATGTGTTGGTCAGTGCACACAGCGTCCCTCTGTAGAGGGCACTAGGACCCTGCAGTGTTGGTGACTGGGCTCTTTCACCCTCTCTTTGCTCTCTCCCATCTGTCTGCAGCTACCCGGAGCTGAAGCCCATTCAGTCTATCAATGCTCACCCGTCAAACTGCATCTGCATTAAGTTTGACCCCATGGGGAAGTACTTTGCCACGGGAAGCGCAGATGCTCTGGTCAGCCTTTGGGATGTGGATGAGCTGGTGTGTGTGAGGTGCTTCTCCAGGTAGGTGGCCCTGCCTGGTGTGCATTTCCCACCCCGGCACTGAGATGGGAAATCCCTCACTGTCACCTCGCCCTGTGCTGCAGGCTGGACTGGCCCGTGAGAACCTTGAGCTTTAGCCACGATGGGAAGATGCTGGCGTCCGCGTCTGAGGATCACTTCATCGACATTGCCGAGGTGGAGACAGGTAACTGCTCGTGGCCGTGTCCCTGGGAGGAATGCTGGGTGTGGGCTGTGGGTCTGGATGGAGGGGCAGCGGCAGGGCTCTGTGCCTGTGCTGGGGTGGTGTAGGTTGGAAGTGAGGGGGAGTGAGCTGGGGCGGGGAGCTCAGGACTGGAGCAGCAGGGGTGGGCTGCAGGAGAGGATTCTGGTGATTGCAGTCTGCTTTAGGAATCTGTATGGCGTCTCTCGCCTTGTCTCGGAGCACTGAACGAAAGGAGCAGGGAAGGTGTTGTTCTCACTCCTCCTCCACAGAGTGCAGGGAGGGGAGCATTCCCTCAGTCTCCCCTCATGCAGCTGCTCCTGAGCCTGGCTCATCTGATGCTCTTTCCTGCAGGGGAGAAGCTGTGGGAGGTGCAGTGTGAGTCCCCCACCTTCACAGTTGCCTGGCACCCAAAGAGGCCTTTGCTGGCCTTCGCCTGTGATGACAAAGACGGCAAATACGACAGCAGCCGGGAGGCAGGCACCGTCAAGCTCTTCGGCCTCCCCAATGACGCGTAACGGGTGCCCAGTGGGCCCTGGGCTAGGGCCTGGGAAGGGGCAGGGAGGTGGGGCTCCTCCCCGGCCATCTTCTGCACTGCCAAACCACTTCACTCGTCCTCTGGCGTCCACTCCCTGGCCTCGGCTTCCTCGCTCCTGGCAGGGCTGTGGCCCTCAGCTCAGCTGCCGCCGGTCCCTGCCCTCGGGACCCTTTGTACACTGTGGCCGCTGACCTGGCAAGAACACGGGTGCTGCCGCCGGAGTCCCTCCACCCATGTCAGGGCTGCCTCTCTCCCCCACTGCAAGGAGGCGGAGGGCCTTGTTCACAAGTCTGGTGCCCAGAGAGGGGCAGTCACTAGAATCTGACCGCTCAGGAGAGCCTCTCTGGGGGAAGGAGCCCTGCCCTGCGGCCATCCCAGTAGGACTCAGCCGGAGCTGCCGAGCCTCCTGTTCCTAGAACTGTTTGTTGCTAAGCTGCATAGTTGTCCCCTTCCTATCCCGCCCCCAATGGTGTGGCCAATTCCCCGGCAGGCTGGGAACCTCCTGGAGGCCCCAGCACATCCCTCCCCTTTGGAAAAGGGTTTTGTGTTAGGCTGTCACCTTGTCCCTTTGCTGCAGGTGCAAGTGGCAGGGGGCACTTTCTTGGGAGGTGGGGTGACTTGGGGGGGCTCTTTTTGTATGACTTTTTGTAATTTTGATAAGTCTGTCACTAAAGGAAGGAAGGCCTGGTTGTCGGGGAGTCTCTGTAGCGCATGGTGTGCAGCAGGTGTGCATGGAAGCAGAGGCTGACTGCTCTGCATCGTCAGCCGGCTGTCCGCAGGGCCGAGTGACTGTGCTGGGGTATGGGTGCAGACAGGGCCCTAGAGCTGGCAGAGGCCTTGCTCCTTTCTAGCCCGTGCCTGCTAGGCTCCGACTGGAGGGGCTGTCACACTCCTGAGCAGCATGCCCTCCACCCAGCCCTGGACACGCCTCCTCATGTTGGCAGATGGCTCGGTGACTTCAGTGGGCAGTTCTGTGTGGGTAGTGCTGAATGGATGTGGAGGATCTGGAAACGAGGGGGAGGGCCAGCCCCAGGTGCCTGCGTGGCCCTCTAGCCCCCCAGCAAGTGCTGCATGAACCGCAGGCCGAACTGCTCAGTGGCCTCCCAGTGGATCTCAAAGCACTTTGCGGATAGCAAGGACCTGCTGGTCAGGGGTGCTGAGCCGGCCGACAGGAGTGTGCTCAGCACCTGGCCCTGACACTTGCCTCCCCACCGGGAGGTAGGTCAGCGTTATCCCCTTCTGGGGCTGGATGCTGGCTTGTGAGTCCATCTCTAACTCCCCCATACCCCTGGCCTGCCCAGTCTGAGCCTAGTGCTGGCTGCTTGAGTCTGGGTTGGACCAAGGCAAACTTGGCCCCTTTCTTCCCCCAGGAATAAACACCCCCTGGGAGAAAGCGTCTTCCCACACCCCCAAAGGTCAAAACCCAGGCTGCCCGGGTTCCTGGTGCCTTGCGCAGGCCTGTCCTGGCGCAGTGTTTCCACCAGAGGGCAGTGTGCCCCCCAGCCGCTCCCTCTGCAGCCTGGCCACAATGGCCCGTTGCAGGGCTGGCTCGGCTCCCCAGCCTGGCTGGACCCTGAGAGCGTGGGCAGCGGGGCCAGAGCCGGGAGCACGGGGGTTGTGTGCTGCGGGGGGGAGACAGCTGCTAATGGGAATGCTGCTGGAAAGCTAACGTCCCTGTGGTACAGCAGGTGCATTCAGGCTGTGGTGGAGCCAGGTGCTTTCCAGTTCCATAGCGGGATGTGGCCCCTGCAGCATCTGAGAGCAAAGCTAGAGCTTAAACTCCCCAGCCTTTCGCTCCAGTCAGGCCCTCTGGCACCATCCTGCCCCTACTCGGAGCCGCTGCCTCCTGTACTGTGCTCATCACTGGAGCGCCCAGGGGATCCCCGGAACCGGGTAGGGAGTGGGGCGGGGGCATTACTGCAGCCAGCTCTGCAGCCACCCTTGTTCAGGGGCCAGCACCGGAGCCTGCCCTCCCAGCTGGCTGAGTGGTGAGCTCTGTCCTGGGTGGGTGGTGCTGACACCCACCTCTGTGGTTCCCTGTGCCAAAAGCTACCAATGGGCAGAACCTGGGCCACTGGCCAAGGGCCAGACAAGCAGCACCTCTGGGGGATGTGTTCTGTTTTTCCAGCCCAGCTCCACACTACCCCTTCCAGAGCACTTGCCATCTGCAGCCCTCCGTCCCTGCTGCCGTCACTTGAACAAGCAGGCCCAGGTGCAGGAGTGCCAGGAGCTCCCAGGCACTTGCCAGCTCACAGCAGTCTGCTGGATGCCCGGAGCCTTTCCCCCTATCAGGGAGCTGCTGCTCTGCCCCTAGGTCTTGGGGTGGTAAATGCTCCAGATCCTCAGCTATTATTAGAGCCAAGTGGGGCTGAGGCTGCTCCTAGTGAGTGGAACGGCAGCTCCAGCAGCCCAAGTGGGGAGTGACAGCAGCTGCACCTCTCTGAATGCTAATGGCCCCGCGTACCCAGCAGCCTCCCTCCACCCACCCACCCACGCTGCCCTCTGCAGCAGCGGGTACCTGCTGCCAACAGCGACAAGTGAGTGGCAGCGCAGTTCCCACTGTTGTCCCTACCCCACCCTGCATCCTGGAACCAAGCACTGCCTGGTTGTCATGGTTCCCAAGGAAGGTGGCTTGTCTCTGGCCCTCTGCCTGTGAGGAGGATGTGGCTGGGGTGGACCAAAGTCCAGCAGCCACCACTGGTGGGGCCTTCTCCCCAGAGCCTTGCAGGCACCGTTTGCAGCAGCTGCCCCAAAGAAAAGTCAGAAGCTAGTGTGGCTGCAGGAGCTTGTGCCTGGGGCAGAAAATGCTTACAGTGCAGGGACAGAGAGGCTGGGAGACATTCCCCCACCCAGGGCTCCTGCCCCGCTCGCCACAGCACCCCCTGATAGGAGAAGCTGTGTCTGACGCTAGCCTGGCTCTTCTGGCCACAAGCAGCCGGTGACAGTCTCATCGTGTTCAAAGGAGACGTTGCACTCAGCCTTTCTCTGCTCTATCCCAACCACAGATGCAGGCTCCCAGGCTGCTCCCACCCTGCAATCTCTACCCCACTTCACGTGGGGAATCCTGGGCTCAGACACCATGGTAATGGGCCAAGTATGCGAACCTGGCAGGAGCCCCAGGCCTCAGGCTGCTTGTCTGTGTAACAGCCGGGCTGGCTGCAGAGTTGGGTGCTGGCGGGAGTGGGAAGATGGTGGAGATGTGAGACGGTCTGGGCAGGCTGAAATCAGAGTGGGGACAGGAGGACAGTGATAGGGTACTTTGGGGTAGTGGAGCATCAGGAGTTAAACTGCAGAGAGTGGAGCAAGGCAGGTCTTGTGGGGTGGTGCAGGGGTATGGAGTTAAAGCCCTGGTCTTTCCCCAGGGCAGTGCGTGTCACGGAGTCTGGGGGTTCCAGCCCTGCACCCCTCTTCCTGGGACCCACAGTGACTTTTATCCAGCCAGTAAAACAGAAGGTTTATTGGACAACAGGAACGCAGGTTACAGCAGAGCTTGCAGGCACAGTCAGGACCCCTCCACTGAGTCCTTCTGGGGGTTTTCAGGGGTGCTTGGATTCACGTAGGATACCTGAATTCCGCCCCAGCCCAAACCCAAACTGTCCTGCCTTTCTCCTCCGCCTGAACCCTTTGTTCCCTCCTCCTCCGCCAGGTGCTCCCCCTCCCCCCTGCCGGGTCGGTTACGCGCTCAGCACCTGTTCGTCACCTAAAGACATCCCCTGCTTTCCGTTCCCACACACACAGCCCCTACTCCATCACACCTCTCCCCCTTTGGAACTGAACTGAGCGGGTCACCTGCCCAGTGACCTGGGGAAGTTCAGGGCCCCCTCTCCGGGAAACGCGTCCGCTATCAGGTTGGCACTTCCTTCACATGGACCACGTCCTGTCATAGTCTGCAGGAGCAGCTCACCTCAGCAGCTTGCGTTGGCTCCTTTCATCTGGTGCAGCCAGGTCAGGGGAGAGTGGTCGGTGTACACGTGAAGTGTCCCAAAGAGATATGGCTCTACTTTTAAGGCCACACCACGGCCAGGCATTCCTTCCGATGGCCCGGGGCCGGGGGGCGCGTAGGTTTTGCCCGGTGGGAGAGTGAGGGTTCGGTTGCTTCAGGTACACGGTGGGGGTGTCTTCGCCTTTTCAGGGTGCTTGGATCCAGCTAGGATACCCTGAATTCGCCCACAGCCAAACCAAACTGTCCTGCCTTTCCTCCTCCGCCTGAACCTTGTTCCCCTCTCCTCCGCCAGGCTCCCCCCCCCGCCTGGTCGGGTTAACAGCCTCAGCACCTGTTCGTCACCTAAAGACATCCCCTGCTTTCCCGTTCCCACACCAACAGCCCTACTCCACCACACCTCCCCCTTGGAACTGAACTGAGCGGGTAACTCTGCCCAGTGACCTGGGAAGTTCAGGGCCCCCTCTCCGGACAACGTCCGCTATCAGGTTGCACTCCCTTCCAATGGACCACGTCCATGTCATAGTCCTGCAGGGCAGCTCCACCTCAGCAGCTGGCGTTGGCTCCTTTCATCTGGTGCAGCCAGGTCAGGGAGAGTGGTCGGTGTACACGTGAAGTGTCGCCCAAAGAATATGGCTCTAACTTCTTAAGGGCCCACACCACGGCCAGGCATCTTCTCGAGCCGTAGTTTTGCTCCCGGAGTAGCAGCTTCTGCTCAGGTACACGATGGGTGTCTCTCCCCCAGTGACTTTTATCCAGCCAGTAAAACAGAAGGTTTATTGGACAACAGGAACACAGGTTACAGCAGAGCTTGCAGGCACAGTCAGGACCCCTCCACTGAGTCCTTCTGGGGGTTCAGGGTGCTTGGATCCCAGCTAGGATACCCTGAATTCCGCCCACAGCCCCAAACCCAAACTGTCCTGCCTTTCCTCCTCCGCCTGAACCCTTTGTTCCCTCCTCCTCCGCCCAGGTGCTCCCCCCTCCCCCCTGTCGGGTCGGGTTACAGCCTCAGCACCTGTTCGTCACCTAAAGACATCCCCTGCTTTCCCGTTCCCCACACACACAGCCCCTACTCCATCACAGTGCGTGGTTCCCATGAGAGCTGGGCTCCTGTGCACATCATAAAAGGTGCCAGCTTCCCCCTTGGGTGACTGGGTGTGGTCCTGGCAGAGCTGGGGGTGTGAACGCCAGGTGAGGCTAGCAAGGGGAGGGCTGTCGATGCAGCTGAGAGGCATCAGCAGAGCTCGGGGAAGGAGGAAAACCTTGCACAGCTCCTACTTGCTGTGCGCTGGAGTGGGAATGGCCACTGGAGCCTGACAGCCAGGCTGGTGCTGGGAGGGGCTCCTGTGGAGCCCAGCTGGCCCCATCCCCTGAGGTCAAGAGGCTGCTGATCTCAGACTGGGTCAGCACATCAGCGTTGGCGTGCAGGGTGTGGATGGGCCGTCTGGCCAGCCTCATGCCTCCCAACCAGCTGTTGGGTACACATGGCAAACCAGGCATGATCCTGAGCCGCTTGATTGCTGAGAAAGGGGCTTGCCCTCTGCCACTGGTCTCTGCCGGCCAGGTGTGCCCCAGCCATTTCCCCAAGCCACACACCATCAGTCCCTGTGGACTCCGTTTTGGTCCCACTGCTCCCCAAGCCCATGCTCACATGATTTGCAAGTGCAGGGGGCGGTATGCTCCCGGCAGTCATGGCCACGCCAGCCTGGAACTCATGGCTCTGAGAAGGAAGGTGCCAGCCCGGAGCATCACAGTGCAGTCTGCCACTGCCCTCGGGGTAAGTACAAGCCTGAAGAACACAGCTTCCGGCATGCAATGCTCTGTATCTATCTGCAACCTGGTGTCACCCTGCCCCCGCCGCCGTGACCCTGCCCCACTGGTGTCACCCTACCTGCACCGCCATGACCCTGCTCCCTGCCCCCCTGGTGGTCACCCTGCCCATGCTGCTGTGACACTGCCCCCTGTCCCCACTGGTGTCACCCTGCCCCTGCCGCCGTGACCCTGCCCCACTGGTGTCACCCTACCTGCACTGCCGTGACCCTGCCCACTGGTGTCACCCTGCCCCTGCCGCTGTGACACTGCCTCCTGCCCCCACTGGTGTCACCCTGCCCCCGCTGCCGTGACCCTGCCCCACTGGTGTGGCTGTGTGCGAGGTTGTGCTGTACAGCCCTGCCCTTCCCCCTACACATGGCGCAAGGTCACGCCAGGAGGGTGGAGCATTACACTTTTCAAAATAGAGCCCCCCCATCTGATACTGGACAAAACCATGTCCGGTTTTGGCTCAGTTCCAGCCAGAGGATGAGCCTGGATGAGTGGCCATTGCACTGACCAGTGGCCAGAAGTTAGGGTGACCAGATGTCCTGATTTTATAGGGATAGTCCCGATTTTTGGGTCTTTTTCTTATGTAAGCAGAGTCAGGATACGCTACCCTGACATCTGGTGGTGAATTGTAGAGAGGGTGGAAAGAATTTTAAGAATTTACATTGGCATCCACCCCCAATTAGCATAACCCCACAGCAGCTTGGGATGGTGATTTTAACAGCTCTGGAATCCCCAATTTCTTTGTTATTGGGGCAGGAGAAAAAAAAAAAGTTTGTCACCCTGATTGTGTGAGGTAGCTGTGGGATGCTTTGTTACAGTAATGACTCAACTCAGTTGGGTGTACTTGCTAACATGGGACGGTTTCCAAAACCCTATGAAGAAAGAGAGTTGGGACTGGTGTGTGCGTGCATGCGCCTGATGGCATGGGCACTTTTGAGGGCCTGGAACTCCAATGCATGTTCTCCTCTCTCCACTGTTAAGAGCAGAGCTATTTTGATTCCATTAGGAGTCCATCTAGAGATGCTGAGCTGAATTCTGTTGGGCTAATGGTGCAGCAGCCCAGGGTGTTGCATGCAGATAGACCTGCTGAGGCAAACAAAGTGGTCCGTGCCTGGCTGCTTAGCGCCAATAAACACACCGAGATGGAGAAGCAGAACACAAGGTTTATTTGGATCCCAAAGCGGAACTGGAGACTTAGTACGCCTTCAGATCCAGCCGCAGCATCGGTTCCTTTATGTCCATGAGAACTTTTCTCGCTGACTCGCAAGCCCCCGTTTCCCCTCCTCTTCTGTCGGCTGCAGCATTTTTCTCACGCACTTCTTTGTCTGTCTTCCCCCTCCCTCTCCCCCTTGTAGAGTTATATTGAACAGTTAATTAAAGCTGGCGTGAATTACGACCTTGTCTTATAAACATATTCTCCTCTCCCTTGACCAAAAAGTTGCAGGCTCATTATTTTTGCTCCATACCGTTTTGAGCAGCCTTACAAACTGATAAGGGCTGGTGCAACCCTGCCTTTCCCTCTGCCAGCCTCTGAGGTCGATTGAGTATTAAACATGGAGGGACTCTTGTCACTAAGGCCTGAAACAGGAGTAGACCTTAGATTCTATTGCCTTTACCTTCTAAGCTTACTTAGATTAATCCTTAGTGACACAACAAGGCTCCCCTACTAAGAGCTGAATCACTGAGTTGCTGTGTTCCTATGGGGGAGTTGAAAGACCTATTCGTTAAAGCAGCTGGCGAAGCAGTTGCACGCGTTTGGAGCAACCACCTGAAAGTGAGCAGAGTGAGCGGTTTGCAGGGCGGCTGGAGGAGCAGTACACTCGAGGGAGCTGGTTGTGGTGAAGGCTGCCAAGCAGAACTTCATGAGAGAGTGGAGCAGTTGGCCCTGGCCACGTAAGGTGCCCCTTACAACCCGTGTGGTACTCCCCCCCCACCATTTCCCACCCAGGCTTGGGGGTAAACTCTCAGATAAACTCTTGAACTCTGGGGTGCACTGACCAGAGACTTTTTGGTGGTTGGATCTTTGGGGTGATGGACTGAAGACCTAAGGGGAAAACGGACCGTTGCCAAATGTACTTTGGAGGTGGGTCTTTTGTTTATGGTTGTGTTATAACCCTGTTTGTGGTGTTTTCTCCAATGGATGCCGCATGGTTCCTTTCTTTATTAAAAGATTTTTGTTAACTCGAGACCCCTCTGTGCTACTGAGAGGGGAAGTATTGCCTCCTAGAGGCGCCCAGGGGGATATGGTAATGTACAGTGTCCAGGTCACTGGGTGGGGGCTCGAGCTGGTTATGCCTTGTGTTACTGAAATGGAACCCCTGGATACTGAACCCGGCCCTTGTTGCTGCCAACTCAGAGGGGCAGAAGGGTTACACTTATATAGGCTCTATTAACCCCCCACCCCATCCCGATTTTTCACACTTGCTGTCTGGTCACCCTACCAGAAGTGGCAGAGCTGTTGGCAGTATAACCCCTGAGGCCCACCCCCCATCTGCGAGGGCTGGAGGTGAAACACCCAGGACGCTGGGACTTTGCTGACTGTGGGCAGTGGTGGCCACGGAGGAAAAGTGGGGAGTGTTAAAAGGACATTTATCTGTTGGACACCACAAGCTGGGAAACTGAGGCAGAGGACCCTGCCCAGGATACTGAGGAGTGGGTGGTTCCTCTTAAGCCGTTGCTGTGGTGTTTCCCCACATTGGTGCTGTGTTCCCTTCCCTGGATTTTGTCAGCACTTGAAGGGGGGTGAGCGCCAGGAGGGCAAAGAGCTGTTGACGCTAGAGGTCAGTGCAGGTCCCGGGCCAAGTGGGTGTAAAGTGGCCAGGAGTGGGGTCAGGCTGGAAATGAGGAGATGGGGTCTAGCCAGCAGAGGGGTGAGGCTCTGGACCAGCCGCCCCACAGGAGCAGCGGGGGCCAGAAACCTGCCTGGTTTTAAGCTGGAGCTTGCTGGGTTTCTGAAGGGGTAGGGGTGCTGTGACAGCAGGCTCTGAACTCTGACCCAGTCCTGTGTGCCTATGTTCAGGGGCCACCCTGTGCCTGGGGCAGGAGTCAGCTGCGGGGCCTGGCTGGAGGGGGAGTTTCCCAGGGGGTCAGGGAGGGCATCCTCAGCTCCGGTGGAGACATTCCCTGGCACTCATGGGCTGGAAGTTCTGGCTGAAGCGCTGGGCACCTGTAAAGGCTCCTGCCCGGCAATTGGCCATGTGGGGTGAGAGCTGCCAGCAGAGCTGCATCCAGACAACATGTTAGCCTCACTGGCAGAGGCACAGGCAATTACTTGGGCTCCTTATCACAGCTCCCAACCCGAGGTCACAGCAGCCTATTTAATGTGCTAAATAGCTTCATATTGTGTCTGTTAGCTGCGCTGCCAGGCACACTTGGGCTCCTTCCCTCTCCCATGCACGGGGGGCTGTCGCTGCACTGCCTCTTCAATGGGCAGGGGACGATCTCCCCAAAATGAGGGAGATAAAGAGAGTCACGGAGGGACAGGGGGGGAATGCTGCTGTGGTTCCTGCAGAGACAGGAGTGAACACTGCAAAGCCTGGCCTCTGTGGCGTGGACACTCGGGAGCACCGTGGCCTGGCTCCTAGCACTGCAAAACCTGGCCCCTGTGGCGTGGGACACTTGGGAGCACCGTGGCCTGGCCCCCAGCGCTGCAAAGCCTGGCCCCCGGCACTGCAAAGCCTGGCCCCTGTGGCGTGGGACACTCGGGAGCACTGTCACCTAACTCTGGCACTCACCTGTGCATGCTGCCCCAGATGTGCACTCGAGCCACAGCTGCACATGGCTTTACTGAGAGCCCTCAGCTGAGGACAGCGGTGCTGGGCGCAGCCTTCCATCTGCAGAGGGCCTCAGCCTCTCTTGGAGGGTGACCGAGGGTGGCTCAGCCAACGAGCCAGCTGTATGGGGGCTGGGAGGAGGTGGTGGGGAAATTCTCAGAGAGGCCCCCCACAGGGCGAGGGGCAGGATTTGTGCCAGCACCAAGCTGCACCCTGCTTTCCCCTGTGCCAGACCCCATGCCCTGGTGGCGTGTCGTGCAGTTTCTCCCCAAGGGACTGGTGAGGCAGGGCCTGAGCTGAGCTGTGCCCAGAGGTTGGCAGACAGGCATGAGCCCTAGTGAACGCCCCCAGGGCCACGGGGGCTGCATGGCAGGTGCACAGCCAGCTCCGTGCTTGTCCGCACCCTCTGCACGGGGTGTGTGCAGGCGCGGGGGGGGCCAGGCGAGTGCATGTCCCTGGCCATTAGGTGGAGACCTCGCGGGCCGGATCTCTATCATATTCCCAGCTGGATATTTTCGTCTGACAAATGGCTTTTCTGGGTGATTGCTCTGCTATTACCGCAAGGATTTTGGCTGGCAGTCAAGCCAAGTGCTGCAGCGAAAGGAGGGCAGATCAATGGGAGGTCTCAGGCCAGATCATGGGAGTGGGGAACATGCTCCCCTACCCTCCAGCACCCTGTAGGTGGGGCTCCCGGGAAGGGTCCCCACGATCAGGGCAGGGGCCTGAATTCCCTGCACTCAGAGATGGGGGCCTGCCTGTGGGAGGGGGAGGTTTGGGAGTGTCCCTAGTCTCACCCTAACCCCCTCCTTCCAGCGACAGGCCAGACAGCCCCACGCCGCCCGCTGCCCTCCTGGAGCCCAGAGGAGCACTTGGCAGCCAGCTCTTTCTGCGTGGTTGGACTTGGGTGTCTCTCTACCCAGGGGCTGAGCTGAGGCTGCCTCTCTGGATAGAGGGAGAGTGAGCTTATAGGCCCCATCCCAGGGGTCATTTGGGACTGGCCAGGCCAAAGGCCTGGGGCCCAGGCCCATCCTGCCCCAGGGCAGAGGTCACGGCTAGCTCCCATTTCTCTTCTGCTCCAAGGCGGTATGATCCCACTCGGCCTCTGTTCTCGCCTTCCTCCGTGCAACGTGGGCTCGACCGGCTCTCTGCTCCCCAGGAGGACAGCTCAGATCTTGGGGTGCTGAGCCCTCCCCAGCCCGACTCCAACTCACGGGGGCTGGGCACAGAAAGGAAAGGGGAGTGGTTGCTGCGGCTTGCCTGGAGTATCTGCCCAGCTCCTTGGCCCCAGCCCCATGAGTCTCCCCTTTGCATTGCTGTGATCTCCCCTCCCACCAGAGAGACCCTGACCACTGCGACTTCTTAGCCCTCCCCTCCTGTCTGTAGCTAAGGAGCAGGGCTGGGCCCCAGCCCCTCCTCTTCCCCCTGCCCCGTCTCAGTGCTAGTCACAATGCCGACTAGCTGCACTCGCTCTCGGGACACCCCCCAAAACCAGTGCATCGCGTCCCCCCAGTGGACCCCCCCCCCAGGCCTTTCCCTTCTTCACGCAGGGATCTGGGGGAAGAGGCAGCGGAGCCAGCCTGGGGCCCAGCGCGCGTCTCTGCAGTCCCACCTGCCCGGCTGGGGGATTTGGAAACATGCCATTGTTATTTTCTTATCGTTTTGACAGATAAAATCACTTCATTTGTTTTAATCGGTATCGGTTTTAAATGTTCACTGTTGTGGGAAATCATAGGCCCCCCCCCTTTGAAAGTGGATGGGCCCAACCTGGCCCCTGTTTGCAAGCGGCCCGGCCCCCTGCCCCTCCTCTTCCCCTGAGACCCTGCTCCCTGGCCAGGGCAAAAGCTGGAGCCTGGCCAGGTAAGAGCCATGCAGGCTGTTGTGGGGAGCCATGGACCTTCCACCTGCCCTGCATGGGGGGGCCCAAGGGATGGGGACACAGGCTGGGGGTTGCTCTTTGTGACGAACTGGGACTGTTCCTAATGTTTGCTCTGAATACTGTGTTGGTGCCTCAGTGTCCCCTAGGCAGTTCTTAAGTATCTAGGTGGTGGGATAAGGGTGTGTGATTGCTACAGAGGAAGGGGCCAGTGCCCCTAACTGCCGCGCACTCTGCCTCCTAGCAACTGATGGCCTGGGCCCCTCC
>NC_133775.1:110296784-110316244 GCF_003597395.2 Chelonoidis abingdonii | reverse complement strand
GGAGGTGAAGACGTGTGAGCTTCTTGCCCTGAACAAGTCTGCTCCAAGGGAGAGGAGGCTCCCCAAAGTCCTGACTGGCTTAGTGGGGAGCAGTTCCAGAGCATCGCCCGGTGACTCCGTGACACTCTTGACTCCCCATCCCAGCTGGTGGAGGGTCCACAGCTCCTGATCTGACTCCGGCTTCTGGCTTGGCCAGGGGGCAGGGCCTTGGGGGCAGAGGAGGGGCAGGGGTGGATCCACAGAGGGGTCAAGGCCCCGTGACCCCCCCCCACACACTGTTAGGAAGAAGCCGTCACCCCTGATTATAAGGGGAGGTCAGACAATGGCGGGGGGGGGGCAGACAATGGCGGGAGGGCAGACAATAATTATTAAATGCCAATAGATGTTGAGATTCCAAAGGCAAATGCTTTATAGCACTTGAAACACAACCCGTCAACATCACGTGTCAAAACATGCCAAGTATGTCTCCTTAACGCCGGCTCGGACTCCCGCTGTCTCGTGTGCAGTTCCTTGTTAGCAATGGGAAGATTTGTGCCTTGCTTTGTGTGCACATGGGGAAATTGCTGCTTACCGACATTTACCACCAAAACCGGAATCCTTCTGAGCCTGACGATGGGCCACAGACCCGCTCGTGTGACATGCTTCGCAGTCATAGATTAGAGCCACTCTCAGAAAACGAGCGCCTGCCTTCACCATGGGCCGCTCCGGGAATGGGCCCGAGGAACTGGCTAACTGGTGCTAGCGGAGCTCCAGGCTAATGCTAATGGGCAGAAGTGCACCTCTGGGCCCTGCAAGGCTGGAAGGGGGCCACTCAGCATGACGTTAAGGGCTGAACCAGAGTGGGATCCAGGGAATGGTCTCTCCCATCTCTGCTGCATGGCAGCCCATCCTCCAGGTAGGGAGCCCTTCGCCCGCCACTGAAATGCTGCCACTTCTGGGAGCTGCGCCTGCTCTGTAACACCCCACCGCTGCAGCTGGCGCAGGAGCTGAAGCTGAAGCTGCCCAGGGAGCTGGGGGCCAAGGGGGCAGGGTGTAGGCAGACCAGAATTGCCTGAGCAGCAGTCTCTGCCCTAGGTGGGCAAACACAGAGCACAGCCCACCCCGGGGCCCGGTGGCCGGAGGGAGCCCAGGAATGGCATACTGAAGTGAGGGGTCCAGGCACCCAAGGGGAGAGGCTGGGGAGGCGCTGTGGCTAGCTCTGCAACGTTACTGATTATGGCTGTGACGTTAATTGCATTAGGTGAAGGACTAAGCCCTCCAGCCTGCAGAGCTACTGTTATCCCTGCCCCATCTAATTGCCACCTTGGGCTCACTCACCTTCTCAGCACTCAGCAGCGATTGTCTCCGGCTGGTGCCAGTGTGCCCCAGGGATGGGCAGCCAAGTGCTAAGGCAGCATGTCTCAGATGTCTCCTCCAGACCTTGGTGCAAAGGGCCTGGCTGCTTGGGGTCAACCCGTGTGAGGAGCACCTGCTTGGCTTCAAATCTGGCCCTGAGTGGACCTTGGGGGGTGCTTCATGCCTGTGGTGGCTCCAGATCTCTCAGTGTCTGGCCAGGCTGGGCTGTGATGCTGCCAGGAAAACCTGGGGCTCCCACAGTTCATTCTCCTCCAAACTCTGCACTGCTAACAACCCAACTGGTGCTGCGTGGCCAGTCTGACAGTGCAGGCAGGGGTCTTCCTGCGAGAACAGCCAGCCTGGGTCCCAATGGCCTGTCCAGCCCAGTGTCCTGTCTGCCGACAGTGGCCAATGCCAGGTGCCCCAGAGGAAGTGAACAAAACAGGGCGAGTGCGAGTGATCCATCCCCTGGCATCCAGCCCCGGCTGCTGGCTGTCACAAGCTTAGGCATACCTGGAGCTTGGGGTTGTGTCCCTGCCAATCCTGGCTAGCAGCCATTGGTGAACCTGTCCTCCAGGAAATTACCTCATTCTTCTATAAACCCACTTATACTTCTGGCCTTCACAACATCCCCTGGCAAGAAGTTCCACAGGTTGACTGTGCGCTGTGTGAAGAAATACTTCCTTCTGTTTGCTTTAAACCTGCTGCCTAGTAATTACCCCTGGTTCTTGCCTTATGGGAAGGAGTAAATAACACAGCCCTCGTCACTTTCTCCACATCAGTCACTATTTTATAGACCTCTATCATCATATTCCCCGCTTAGTCGTCTCTTTTCCAAGCTGCTCAGTCCCACTCTTTTTAATCTCTCCTCATGCTGAAGTCGTTCCATCCCCCTAATAAGTTTTGTTGTCCTTCTCTGCAGCTTTTCCAACTCTAATGTATCTTTTTTTAGATGGGGCAACGAGAACTGCATGCAGTATTCAAGGGGTGGGCGTACTATGGATTCACGTTGTGACAGAATGATATTTTCTGTCTTATTATCTATCCCTTTTCTAATGGTTCCTAATACTGTTCACTTTTTTGACTGCTGCTGCACATTGAGTAGCTGTTTTCAGAGAACCATCCACAGTGACTCCAAGGTCTCTTTCTTGCGAGCTAACAGATAATTTAGACCCCATCATTTTGCATGTGTAGTTGGGATGATGGTTTCCAATGTGCATTACTTGGCACTTATCAACACTGAATTTCATCTGCCGTTTTGTTGCTCAGTCACTCAGTTTTGTGAGATCCCTTTGTAGCACTTCACAGTCTGCCTGGGACTTAACTATCTGAGTAGTTTTGTATCATCCACAAATTTTGCCACCTCACTGTTTGCCCTTTTTTCCAGCTCATTTATGAACACATTGACCAGCCCCGGTCCCAGTACAGACCCTCAGGGGACTCTGCTATTTACCTCTGCACTGTGCGAAAGGGGGAACGCCAGCCCCAGCCTTCTCCATCCTCCGGGGGGCAAGTCCCGGGCGGTGGGTTAGTGGGCACAGTGCTGGGAGGTGGCACCTGCTCATGGGAGCCCACCTCCGCAGGTCAGTGCTGTGATGCCCAGGGGGAGGTGCTGGCAAAGTGAAGGATGCTGAAGGCAGCTGCTTGCCTGGGAGCTCCATTACAATCCCAGAGGCAGGCTGATATGCTCATGGGGCCGGGCTAAGCCTCTCAGTGCAGAATGTCGGTGTCTGGAGTGACATGCTTTTAGTGACGAGCTAGTGCTGTCCCCGGCAGGCTCCAGTCCAGGAGGCACAGAAATGCAGGTGCCTTTTGATGCAGGGCAGCAGCAGGGAACCCCGATGCCCTGCTCCCACACAGCTTCCTGTGCAGGGCGAGCCTGGCAGTGGCTTGCGGGGATGGAGAGTGCCAGGAGCAGCTTGCTGCATAGCTGTTGGCACAACGTTGCCAGGCTGGGGCTGAGCGCTGGCAGGGTGTGCTCCACTTGGCCAAGTTCGCTGAGCCGAGCAGCCCAGGATGCTGGGAACCATCTGCTCTTGAAGAGCCTGAGGGTCAGCTCCTGGGCAGAGCTACAAGCCCTACCACGCTGCTTGGCAAAGGGTCCTGGTAGGTCAGAGCAAGTATGAATGGGTGTGGGGTGGGGGCAGGAGGGAATCCCCCGGAGGGCCTCAGAGGCTCTGGCTACATTGCAGTTAAACACCTGCAGCTGGCACAGCTTGCGCTGCAGATTTTTGGGGCTTGGGCCTGAGCCTGGGCTCTGGGACTCTGCGCTGGGCTTCAGCCACAGCCCAAATGGCCACACAGCAATTTTTAGCCTCATGAGCCTGAGTCAGCTGACCTGGGCCAGCCGCAGCCATGCCGAGGCTTTTGTTGCGGTGTAGGCGTCCCGCTATGGCAGGTGCTGACCCCCTGAGATGGGGAGGTCCCGTGAAGCAGAGGCAGCCCAAAGGGCAGGGCCACGAATGCTTTGAAAAAGAAAAGCATCTCACAGAGTTGCCTGTGAAACTCTGCATGCAGGAGTCTCTGCATGCGTAGCTGACAGCAATGCTGCGTGCACTGGGAGTTAGGGGTAATGAGCCAAGGGGGGGAGAGGCCAGCTGACATCCACGCCTGAGTGTCCAGGCACCTGATGGTGTGTGCAGAGTTCTCGGGGCAGGTCTGTAACTGTATTTAGGTGCCTAAAGATGCAGCTGGGGGGATTTTCAGAAGTGCCTGGGTGCCAAACTTCCAATGGAAGCCCTGCCAGCCCCTGTCCTCTCCCTCCCCTGCCAGCTTATCTCCCATGCCCCCTCTTTCCCCAACGGGGAGTCGGGCACCTGGGCATCTGGTGACAGTTTTCAGAAGGGCCTAGCCCGGGAGTCGGCAACCTTTCAGATGTGGTGTGCCGAGTCTTCATTTATTCACTCTGATTTAAGGTTTTGCGTGCCAGTGATACATTCTAACGTTTTTAGAAGGTCTCTTTCTATGTCTATAATATATAACTAAACTATTGTTGTATGTAAACTAAATGAGGTTTTTAAAATGTTTAAGCAGCTTCATTTAAAATTAAATTAAAATGCAGAGCCCCCAGACTGGTGGCCAGGATCCAGGCACTGTGAGTGCCACTGAAAATCAGCTTGCGTGTCGCCTTCAGCACACGTGCCGTAGGTTGCCTACTCCTGGCCTTGCCCCTAACTGCATGTTTTGCTACCTTTAAGAAGGTAATTTACATGTGCAGGCAGGTTCAGAGCCCCATCACCTGGCCTCACACACCCAGCTCGGGGCGTTAGCTGGCCACCTGCACTGCTAGGCACCTAAACACCTTTAACAATCTGGCCCTTTGTGCCTAGCTGGGGGCCATTCACTGCAGGGGCTGCTTTTCAAGGCTCCAGCCCTAGCAATGGTGATTTGCACCTCACGTGCCAGGCCAGAGTCCTTCTGTTTTGCAGATAGAGACAGGGAGGCCAGAGGTGACTTGCTCAAGATCACGGGAGAGGCGTTTTCAAGGCCAGGAGCACAGGTCCGGAGTTTCTGGCTGCCTGCCCCGTGCACGGGCCAATAGCTCCCAGCTCTAACCACAGCAGTTTACAGGAGATGTGCCTGCATGTCCCACCAGCTGGTCAGCATATGGGTGCACTGCAGGGCTGGTGGGCAGCTGTCTCAGAGCCCCGGGCAGCGGTGCCAACGCCTCCACCACTTCCCCAGACTGTCAGCTTATGCCAGGAGACAGCAGCCCTTTCTCCCCAGCCAGCCTCTCTGCCCCTGCCTCACTGTCCCGGTCCCTCCCTAGGGGGAGCCCTGTGATGAGAGTGCCAGGCCTCAGCCACCCTGCCTCAGCCCTGTAATCGGCCCTTTGTCCCCCACCCCCAGTCCCGCCCATGCTGGAGCTGCTCAGGCTGGACTCCCCCAGCTCTGCTTTGCTCCCTGTCCTGCTGCCCTATCTTGCCCAGCCGTGTGGCCCCTTCCGCAAGGCAGCTCCCCTCTGGGTCCGGGAGAGAATGCTGGGAGCCCTTGGTGCCCCCGGCAGTGGAGGCACTGGCCGTGCTGGGCCCATGGGATGGGGGGCCGGGGGGGGAGGAGCTGTCCCAGCTTGGGGTTGCAGCACACGCAGGGCAATGTACAAATTCCTTTATTTTATTATTTCTTCAAAGACTAGTTGGAGTGAGATGGTCACCGCATGGCTGGCGAGGGACCCCTGCCTGGGCCAGCCCCTGTCCCAGGAGCACTTCTCAGGCGGGGTGTGAGCACCAGGAGATCGGGGCAGGGAAAAGTTGGGGCCCTTCTGTGCCCCATGAGTTTCTGCTGAGAAGCTGGTGGCTGCAGGGGGGGTGGGGGTTGGTGGCTCAAGAGGGGGTGTAGTTTGGGGGAGGGTGTCACTGCAGGGGCACACATCTATCAGCTGAAGGAGCCCTTCTCCCTGGTGCTCTGCATTCAGTATGCTCCCCGGAGCCCTCCCCAGCTGGGGGGGGGGGCCTGGCCCCCTCCTTAAGTCATCTGCCAGCCCCCAGGGTGGGTGGGGGGCTGAGCTGGGTTCTAGGGCATGCTGTGGCTGTGGAAGCCCAGGGGGCTGGATGGGGAAGAATGGATCAAGCGGTCTGATGGGCTAGTGTGCCAGGCTTTACATTCCCCACAAAGAGCACATGAGCGGGGCTCAGCCACAGGGTTGGTGGTGCTGCCAGCAATGAGAGCCAAAGCCGCCTGGGGCAGGGCAGCTCCTGGGGACGCACGAGGCTAGCTGGGGACGCAGGGATGCGCTGCTGGCTGTCAGGCCCCAGGGAACGCCCTGCACCCAGCCAGTGAGCAGGAACACAAACAAAGCGTGCGCATGCATACAGTGCATACAGCCACTCAGTCACCCAGCCAGCCGCACACGCGCACACACACACACACACACACGGGGTCACGCTGCCGCAGAGACGCACGCCTACTGTCCCCTTGCTCAGGCGCAAACAGCACGCGGGTAGGCACACATGCATGCAGTAATGCGCCAAGACCGCCGTATTTGCACCTGGACCTGCGTGCATGCATGCACACACACACGCAAAGATTGGCACTTCTCTCCTTTGACTCGCCCTTATGGCACAACCAGGAGAAACCCTGCTGCTGTGTCGTGGGCCTGCAGCCCTTTGGGGAGCAGGGTGGGGTGTGCGTGGGGTCCTCACTTACCCACCTTAGTCGAAGGGCCTTGGCCTTTGGCTCACACATTGTGAGCTGCTGGCCGGCCCCATCTCACCAAGCCGTGAAGAGCAGCTGCTTAGGCCAGCAGGACCCCAGGGGCAGCCAGACGCACTGCCGGCTCCTGTCACCTTCCTCTGCAGAGGGGTGCAGACCTCTCGATCTAGTGGTAAAAGTATAAACCAAACGCAGGCTGCCCCACGGGGAGCCGGTTCTGGCTTATCAGCCCTTTGCCCCATGGTAGAGTTTGTGTTTATTGTGGTTTGCAGACATCAGCCATTCAGCCATGGGAGCGTCAGCTAATGAGCTGGGGGGAGCCCTGGGCAGCGCAGCAGGTGACGCCCACCCTCCCTCCTTGTGGGCATGCGGGGAAAACACACAGCAACTGATGCAATGCATGGTGCCTCAATGCACAATGCGTGATGGGCAGGCCCATCGCCTGACATGGAGGGGAGGGGGCTGGGGCCACATGGTCACTGCAGCCCTGCCCCCTCCCAGTTCACTTTGTTTACACAGATGTCACATTTCCCCCCACCCCAGCCTCAGGCCCCCAGCCCAATTGTCCCCCATTCCCCTGCTCTTGTCAGCCCTGGATGTGGGTGCCACTGCCCTGCGCAGTGCCTTCCCCTCCTAGTCCTGGGCCCTTGGCCACCCCCCCATCACCCTGCCCGGCACTGGGGTCCCCTGGGCCATGCGGTGACCATCTGGTGGAGTGACTAGCAGACAGGATGGGAGGGTTGGGGTGTTTACCCTGTTACACAAACACTAATTAGGAAACACACATGGGCCACTGGGTGGCCTGAGACGTGGACGCTGGGGGTCGGGGGGCTCCCGCCTGGGTCTGCTCCTCTGCACAGGCTCGGAGCGTGGCGGTGCGGCTCGCTGGAGTGCGCTGAAGTATTGCAGTCTAACTGATATGGCTTTAACTATCGGAGAAGGACACAGATGCGGAGGGAGACGTTGTGGCTTCTCTCAAACTCAACCCGCAGGCAAAACCAAACCCCCTGGAATGCAATCGGGACCCCCCCTCCCAAGCAAAGAAACCCCTTTGGGAAGAGGAGACAAGCCCCAGGCCTCTGAACCCGCCTCAGGGGATGATCCATCCTCTTCTCAACAAGGCCTGAGGGGCACCAGCACTGGGGGGGGGGGGGGGGTGGCTCCTGGGCAGGGAGCCCTCAGCCACCTGGCTCTGCCTGGTGCGGGCTGGAGAAGCTGCCTGTGTCCCTGGGCGGGCTGGGGCTGCAGTCAAGGGAAGAGCCAGGGCAGGTTTCCGGGGTGTTGCCAGGAGGGCTCCCTGGAGCCATGCAGGGGAGGCTCGGGGCCCAGAGGGGGAAGACATGAGCCAGAGATACCAGCCGAGCGCTGCATAAGGACGGGTGCCTCCAGCCAGGGCTCGGCGTCTGCCAGCGGGCACAGGTGCCTGAGGGTGGCTGGGGAAGAGCTTTGGTGCCCAGATACCACAGTGATGGGCATAGCAGGAATGTGGGCGAGTGCCAGGGTGGGAAGTGGGCTGAGCGGGACCCCCCACCCCCACCCCCGAGGCCCTGCCATAATGGAAATTGCTCAGTAGAGGGCGCCGGGAGGGCTAAGTGCTGGGTCTGCCCTCTGGGCTCAGGCCCCACATTAAACTCCTCTGGCATCGTGCCAGGATCGTCCCCAGACCCAGACCTCCCCCACCCCCCGTGCAGCAGGGCTGGGAGGGGAGGTGGGAAGCCCCCATTCCTTGGGCCCAGCTCTGGCCCTTGTTTTTTTTAATAAATCTCCTCCCCAACCATTTGCCCTAATGGGCAGGGTCTTGAATATGGCAAAGGGTGCCCGGCTTGACCCCCCAAGGGCCGAGCTTGGCCAGGGACGCCCCCCCCCCGCCTTGGCTGTGCAGGGGACAGGCATGGCTGGGGTTGCGCCCGGGCCCACGGAGGGGTTTGGGGCAGAGGCAGAGTGGCAAGGAAGGCTTTGTCTTTCCTTCCAGCCACCCCACAAAGCTCCCCGCTGCCCCGGGGCAGGGTTATCTGGGGAGTCCATGCGTCTCTCTGTGTCCTGCAGCCCCTGCTCCAGGGCCGTCCCCGGCACTTGCTGTGGCAGGCGAGGGGCAGCGTGTGGCTGCCCAGCACCAGCGGAGGTGCCGGACCCAACAGCCCCTTCCTGAAGCCCAAACAAAAGGCAACAGACATGGGCAGTGCAGCGGGGGGGCCGAGCCGTGGGGCGGTGCTGCTGGGAGCCAGCCCTGTAGCCCACTATGTCCCCTCTGCGTCAGCCCCTGGAATCTGGCCCGGCAGGACACCCGCGCCTGCCAGCTGGAGAGCTGGAGCAGGCCAGGGTTTCTTTGCTCTCTGAGCTGCTTCCAGGCGAGGCCGGAGGGCGTGGGGGGCACAGCCCCCAGCCTGCGGCTGCTCTCCTGCTGCCCACATGTCCTAAGCCCTGGAAACAGGCAGGCAGCGTGGGGCTGAGGAATGTTTGAAGTTAGTGAAGGGCAGGGAGGGGGCATGGAGAGCGGGCACAGCCCTGCATTTCCCTTCCCTCTCCTCCGCTCGATGTGAGGTTACTGCAGTGAATTTGGTCCCGGTTCGCCCCCCACGCCCGGGGGGATTTGCCAAGCAGCCAGCCGGCACTTTGGCACAACACAACTCTGACTCCGAATGGCTGAGGGGCGAGGGAGAAAGGGGGAGCCCGGGGCTCCTGGTAGTGCCTGGCCTGGGACTCCAGCTGCTTGGAGCTCAGCAGGCAGGGGGTGGTTTTTGGTCTGGTTGCCTCGTCTGCCCCATTGGAGCAGCGAGGGGTTCTGGGCACAGGGGACACATCTGGGATCTTCCCTTCGAAACAGTTGGAACAAAAATCAAATGAAATAAAAGAAATGAAAATCCCGCCCCAGGCCAGTGCACCCCAGTGTGTGGGGGCGGGCCCGGGTGGGTGGTGCGGGGCTGTTACTTCTTGAACATGTCCTGGAGGGGCCCGGGCAGGTACTTGAGCACCGTGTCCAGGATGCTTTCCTCCTCCTCCTCCTCCTCGTCCCCGCAGCCCGCTGGGATGGCTTTCTTGGGGCGCGTCAGGCTGCCCTCACATGGCTGCTCCATTGCCGCCTTCTCCTCTGCTTCCTTCTCCTCTTTCTTCTTCAGGCCGTACTGCAGGGGCAGAGACAGATTGGGCCTCTGAGCACCTGGGGGGGCAGCACATGGGGAACAGGTTGCGGGGGGGGCCCTCTCCTCTGGGGCCAGGCTTGCAGCCACTGGCCTACCCCAGCATGTGCCATGCTGTGAGCGCCCGCACACCTCTCTGCGGGGCTGTACAGACGAGACCAGCCTTCCCATCCATTGCTGACACCCTCCACAAGCCCTGACTGTGGGCCTGCAGTGGGTAATGGACAAAGCCTAGCACAGCCAGGGGGCCTGGCACTGCCATGGAGCCAGCCTTGGGCACGTGTCTGGCCAGGCCCATGTTCCTTCACCACCCAGCCAACTACCCTGCCTGCCTCTCCGGGGCAGGCTGGAGGATGCGCTTTGGTCTGTCATGTTTCTAATGCCCACCTGTGACAAAGTGGGACTGTTTGTAATGTCTCCTCTGAATACTGTGTGGGTGCCTCAGTTTCCCCTATGCATTCCTTAAGTTTCTAGGGGGTGAGAGTGTTGCAGAGCAAAGGGCCACTGCCCATAAATGGCTGGCACTCTGTCTCCTGGCAACTAATGGCTGGGGCCCTTCCCCCTGCGAGGGGATGCTAAAGGTGTCGGAGAACAAAGGAATCAGGTGACCTCCTGGTCCGGGGAAGGAACAAAGCCCAGAGGAGGAGGGTCTGGAGAGGGAGTCAGTTTGGAGCAGGCTGGGGAAAGGAAGTGAGGGCAGACATGGGTGTCTGGCTCGCTGGGCCCCAGAATGGACCCGTGTCACAAACAGATAGCTAAGGGTTAATGGCTCTTTCACCTGGAAAGGGTTAACAAAACAGGGACCTGGAACACCTGACCAGAGGCCCAATCAGGAGACAAGATACTTTCAACTCTGGGTGGAGGGAAGTTTGGGTGTGGGGCTTTTGTTCTGTGTCTGTTGCTCTCTAGGCTCTGAGGGTCACCACACGTCTCTACAGATCTCTAATCTTCTGTCTCCAATTTGTAAGTACAAAGGCAGAAAGACAGGATAGTCTTTTTTATTTGTTTTCCTTATGTGCAAATGTGTAGTTTGCTGGAAATATGTTAAATTGTATTTTTCCTGGATAAGGCTGTTTATCCATTGGTTATAAGCTAAATGACCCTGTAATATTTACCATCTAGATTACAGAGATAACTTGTATTTTTTTCTCTTTCTTTTTTTAATCTTGTTTTCTGCACTTAAAAGCTCTGTTTTAGACCCTGTTCCTGTCATCTAATAAACCTCTGTGTTACTGGCTGGCAGAGAGTCACGTCGGACTGCGAGGTGGGGGTGCAGGACCCTCTGGCTGCCCCAGGACCCTGCCTGGGCGGATTCGCTGTGGGAAGCGCACGGAGGGGCACATGCTGAATGCTCTAAGGTCAGACCAGGAGGTGAAGACGTGTGAGCTTCTTGCCCTGGAGACAGTCTGCTCCAAGGGAGAGGAGGCTCCCCAAAGTCCTGCCAGGCTTTGTGGGGAGCAGTTCCACAGCATCGCCCTGGGACCCCATGACACCACTACCTTGGTGACTAGGTGCTACTGTCTCCAGCCCATGAGCAGCGGTGCCCAGAACATTGCCCGGGCCGTGCAGGCAGCCTGCCAGGCTCCTGGGGCAGGTGTGGGCTGAAGCCCATCACAGCCACTCGTCCTCTCCTCATTTCCAACATGCAGGTGAGCCTGGGGCAGACAGCTGGGCTCAGCTTGCAAAGCAACCAGGCTCCCCATCCCCAGCGCCACCACCCACTGCCCTGGGGCATCTTTGGCCCCACAAAGGCATGGCTCAGCTTGCATGGCTAAAGGACGAACCGGCTGGCAGAGCCCTGCCTGCCTGGGTCCCACAGGTCCTGTTGCTTGAAATCTCCTGTTCTCATCTGTCTCAGCTCACAGGATATTGGAGGCGTCTGTGATTAGACTCAGGCTTCCCCAGTGCTGGGGCCGAGGCAGCGCCTGGCGCGATGCGGCCGCGTTATCTGCTCCTCGGCGGGTTATTAAAGATGGCAGATAGGGAGAGACAACGCCAGGCTGTCATGCGGCCGCTTGCAGCAGGCGGGGGAGATAAGGACCCCCCCGCCCACCCCCATTCCAAGCTAATCCCCTGCTGCAGCGGCAGGAGGGGCACGTAACTGGGGCGGGGGGAGTTTCAGAGACCTTGTGAAAGGGGAGAATCTCTGGGGTGGCTTCTCTCCCATCCAGGCCTTGCCGTCTCTCATGGTGTCACCAGTGAGAAAGGGACCGAGCCTCAGTTGTATCCAAATCCAGACTCAAAGGCAGCAGCACCCAGGGCTCCTGCTTCAAGGGGCCGGGTGGGCCAGGGAGGGGGCCGTAGGCAGGTGGGTTTTGTGTGTGCCAGGGGGCCTCTGTGGGAGCAAGTGTGTGTGCAGCAGTGGGCGTGAGAACGTGGCGGGGACACTATGGGGATGCCTACGGATGGGTGTGTGAGACGCTGGATGTGCCAAGGGGTGTGTGTGCTGGAGCAGGGTCCCGCCCCATGCAGAGGAGGGCAGGGGGTGACAGGCCAGGGCGGGTGCCCAGGTCTCACGTACAGTCTGCCTGGCCCCAGGGAATTGTCAGTAATTTCTCAGTGTTTCACTGACAACAGCTACCAGCTGCTTGGATGCTTTGGAGACACGTCTTGGGCCAGGACCACATGGGGCTGGGTTTGATGGGCTGTCAGACGCCAGTGTCCCAGCTCCGCCCTCCTCCCCGCAGAGGGCTCAGCAAGTGCCTTGCCCAGCGTGCAAAGCCCCAGGCGGAGAACAGGCCCAGGGAGGTCAGTGACCCACTTCTCCCAGCCCAGCCCCCGTCAGGGGCGAGATGGGAACTGTGTCTCCATGGCCCAGTCTGTCCTTCCCCCTCTCTGCTCAGGCTGCCTCTTAGTGCCA
The DNA here is from genome assembly GCF_003597395.2 of Chelonoidis abingdonii. Taxonomy (NCBI): domain Eukaryota; kingdom Metazoa; phylum Chordata; order Testudines; family Testudinidae; genus Chelonoidis; species Chelonoidis abingdonii. The sequence goes on along the minus strand of NC_133775.1, from coordinate 110,303,761 downwards.
ATGGGGATGTGGCTCTTTGGTGAGGGGGAGCCTGTCCAACTAAGTACTGGGCTGAGACCCACCAAGTTCATTGCATACATGGGCCACCCCGGGGACTAACACTGGGGCAGGTTGGAATCCGCAGCATAGAGGGGAAATGACCCATTTGGCCTCCCCCTGCCCCCGAGTCCCCAGCCTGCTCTCCTTCCTGACTCCCTGGAAGCAGAGCTGGGCAGAGCTCCCCCCCGGCCAGAGCAACGCTGGAGAACATGTGCCTTGTCACCAGTGCAGATGACAGGGAAATCTCTCTGGCAAGTCACCGACAATCTGCCCTGGCCGCAGCCAGCCCCTTGCAGCCAGCTGAGAATCAAGGCAAGAATCCCTAAGCCTGGGCATTGGCCATGGCACGGAAACCCGAACCCTAAACCTGAGCAGCGCACCCAGCACAGGGATCTGTGGCAGTGAGCGCAGCACAGGACACTGCCTTCCCTTGCAGCTCAGCACACTGGCGAAGAGACGAGCCAGGAGCAGACCGACCCCTGGGCAAGGAGTCAGCGATCCAGCCCGCAGAACTCTGCTCCTCACGGTCTCCCTGACGCAGCGTGTGCAGGACACACCATCTCCTTTATCGACACGGGACCCGCCACCCTTCTCGTTACAAGTGGACATCGCCGCCCTTGGGATGCAGAGGGAGCTACGCAGTCAGGTGAAATCCCTGCAGCCGCAAGCCCTCCCCTCTGTGCCCACTGAAAAATCCTATTGCTCCCACCACGCCCGGGGGGGCTGGTTCTGCCCCACCTCGCAGAGCTCAAGGCACAGTTCCTCTGCTTTTTGCACTTTGCAACTAGCCTGGTCAGTTTCCCTGCCTAGCTCCAGGCAGTTCCATCCACTGGTGGAGCTGAGATGCCCTAAACCACCATCCTCTGCCACACAAACCTACTGGCCTCAGAGCTGCAGGCGGGACTGGGAGAAAGAACAGGACACGATGGGCGCCCAGAGCAGCGTGGGCAGCACGCTCAGCACAGCGTCAGGAGGGGGCGAACAAGGTGACCAACATTCATGGGTGTAGCATGGGAGGTGTGACGAACTAGGAATGTTCTTAATGTTTTCTTTGAATTCTGTGTGGGTGCCTGTGACGCAGCAGGGAGAGGGGAGTGTTGGCCTGGGAAGGTTGCAGGGGAGTTTTGCTGGGACTGTCTGCACTGGGGACGGGAGGATACCTGAGATACACGTAACATGAGAACGGGGCGGGGAGGGGGGGGTTGGGGGCCAGGTGACACCTCATTCTGGGAAACTGGACAAAGGCTGGGGGGAGGCTGAGTGAGACAGCTGGAGGGGGTTTCAGTTTGGAGCTGGCTGGGAAATGGAGGGGATCCCAGACAGGGCTGTGGCCTCCCTGGCGCCCCCCAAGATGGACCTGACTGAGGGGTCCTGTTGTCTGTAGCGGTAAGGCCTGTTTGAGACTGTGTTCCTGTCGTCTAATAAACCTTCTGTGTTACTGGCTGGCTGAGAGTCCCGGTGAATCGCAGGAAGCTGGGGGTGCAGGGCCATGTCTCCCCTACACTCCATGACAGGAGGTTCCTGCAGAACTGCCGTGTCTGGCTGAGCCAGAGTCATCCCAGCCCTGCTCCATGGGGCAGTCTAGGGACTGTCGCTGGGAGGGGCAGGTGGGTGCTGAGACAGCCCAGGGTGTTTCTGCAGCAGCAAGAGGGAGTGGCCCCATGATTGCTCAGGGCAGGGAGTCCCTCTCTACTTGGCTCTGCCATGGCCCCAGCCACTCTGCACAGGGCTCCCCCGCTCGGCCATGGGCTCAGCAGGCTGTGGCTGAATGCGGTCTGTGTGACACAGGCGCACTCCAGCCCCTCCGCCCTGCCTCACCCACCTTATCCCGGATCTGCTGCCGGACTTTCTCCCTCTCGGCCTCCATCCTGGCGTGCTTGGCCTTCCGCTCCTCCTCCTGCTGGCGAAGGGCTTCTTGCCGCTCCTCCTCCTTCTTCTGCGCGTCGGGATCCTTCTCTTCCTCGCCACCCAGCATTTTCCCCATGTCCTTGGTGGCCCCTGCACAGGACACACCAGGCAGCATGGGCAGGGGAGCAAGGCTGCGGCCTCAGGGCTCCCGAAGCAGACGCCCCCCTCCAACAGCTGTCTGGCGCCATCCCCTGCTGCCCCAGGAGGGGCAGAACTGGGCAAGGCAGGAGGATGAGTAGGGAATGAGAGGCCTGGGGCTGCCCTGTCCCCACTCCAGTGCAAGTGAGTGGGAAACATCAGCTGTCACATGCGGGGCTGCGGTATCTGCCGGCTGTCCCTCATTACTGCACCGCCCAGCAGCCTCACCAGCCACGCTGGATTTAGCCCACAATGGCAGCTGGCGCAGGGAGACCAGGAGAACGGGATCTGCCCAGGGTGTCTGTGGCTGGGTCTCCCAGCACTCATGGGGCCAGGAGGCCAGTGGCCCAGCTTAGAGTCAGGAGGGCAGCACGTGGCAGTGGCCTGGGGGCTGGGCTGGGGCTGAGCTCGCTGTGGGGAGAAGATGCTGGACTGCGTGGGTTCCAGTTCTGCCTGTCCTAGGGAGCTCGATCTCCGGACTGTCGGCAGGGAGCTTTCCCCACGGGGCGGGGCAACAGCGTGGCCATCTCTGCTCAGACACCCGCCATCGTGTCTGTGGTTCTCCTCTGCCCCTCGCCCACCGGCTGCTCTCTGCTGCCGCGTCCTGCTCTCCTGCATCACTGCACTCTCCTTCAGTGCCAGGTGTCCTGCTGTTCTCCTGGAGACCTGGGGGGCTGGCCCCACGTCCCTGCCCATATCACTCACCATGCCAGGGCCTTGGGCTCTGCAAACCACTCAGTTTAGTTAATCTCCTGGGACCCCATGGGGAAGGGAGCCACCTCCCCAGGGCCATTCACATCACTGTAAAGCTACATGACCCCAGGCAGCCAGCGATTCCCGATTGGCCAGGGGCTGCTCAGAGGAAGGTGGCCCAGTGGGACTGAGGTCAAGTCTCTGCACCCTGAGGTACCATGTGCAAGCCTGTGCCTCAGTTTTCTGTCTGTTCAATGGGGATAAAAGCCCTGGCCTGTCTCTCCAGAGGGCTGGGAGGGGCTCAGATACGAGAGTCCCAGGGGCCAGGCAAGTCCTTTCGTTAGGACCCCAACACAAACCAGCTCCACTAGCCAGGGTGACTAGGGAAAACACCAGCCAGTTAGTGAGGCTGGCGGCCCAGAGAATCCTTGTGGCTAGCGGCCCACCTGGCAGCAGGAAAATCAAAACCGCTCTGGGCGTTCCCTGCCCTAAGAGTGTGATGCTGGAGCTCGGAGTATGAAACAGCTGCTAAAGCTCTTCCCTGCCTGCCGTTATCTAACACCCAACCCCTGCCTACCTGCCTGGGGCTCGCCTGTGACTTGTACCAGGGGTTACAAAGCTGCAGGCTCCATTCCCAGCACAGTCCAGCTGCCGGACTCCCAGGGCGAGTGAGAGGGGCTATTGCTGCAGCAGGGTGTGGGCTGGGTTGGAGGGTTTGTGGCTCCCCAGATAGTCCAGGCACTTCCTGACCCACAAGCCTGGTGCCCATGGTCCTGCTCCTGGCTCTTTCACGGGACGGGAAGGGAGTAGCAGCACTCAGAGGTGCCGACTCCAGGGCTGGAACACCCACGGGGAAAAATTGGTGGGTGCTGAGCACCCACCGGCAGCTCCCCGTGGCCCTGCCCCACCCCCCTGCTCCAGCTCACCTCTGCAAGCATGCTGCTGCGTCCTGCTTCTCCCCCCTCCCAGAGCTTGCGCCGCGACACAGCTGTTTCGCTTGGCGAGCGCTGGGAGGGAGGAGGGAGGAGGGGGAATGCGGTGCGCTCGGGGAAGAGGCGGGGATTTGGGGAGGGATCCAACAGGGGCAGGGAGGGGACGGAGTCAGGGTGGGGCTGGGGGCAGGGGGGCAGTTGCCGTTCGAGAGAGACTGCGTGGCTGGTGCATGGACAAGAGGTGCGCCTCAGCTCCCTTGGGAGAACTCCCTACCCCAATCTGGCACCCCTACTCCTGGCACCTGTGTGCCACGTAGACAGAGAGAGACATACAATCCACATGCGCATGCCCCTGTAGCAGCAGCCTAGGCCATGCTCTCCTTGGTGCAGGGCCCTTTCCCAGACACTCAGCCAGGAGGGCGCGCAGGGGGGAATACAAAGAACAGACTTACCCCCTAACGCTTGCTTCATCACGAAGTCCATGCTGCGGGCCTGATCAGTGCGCTCTAGGTGAGAGCCGAATTCTCATCCAGTGCTATGGGCTGGGCTTCTAGGATCCGCTGCCACTGGCCAGGAAGGAGAGACAGTGAGATGGGCTGAGAGCCAGCGCAGAGACCTTTCTACCCAGCGCCTGGGGCCAGGAGGGCAGGGGTAACATTGCTCTTGTGATCAGCCCTCGTCTTTGCAGACGCCGGCGCAGTCGGGCCCAAAGGGGCCATGCGACACTCACCAGAGGCTGTGGTAGGGCGGGGAAATGGAATTGCTATTGAGATGCAAATCATGGGCCAGATTCTGCTCTCACTTGCAGTGGTGTAAATCAGGATTAAACCCACTGACATCACTTTCAGGCCTCAGTCTCCTGGCACAATCCCCACGGAAGCCTGTGGCGCATACGATGACAGGGTGAGCTTGTCTCCGGGGCCAATGGGAGATGGCTGTTGGGATGAGGTGCAGCAGGCCGCAAGGGACTGCGCCGGGACGTTCCAGTTTGACCCAGATGGATACAGGCCAACACATGCAGAATCCCTGTCATCCAGAACCAAAAGTAGGTGCCCAGGGCTGTGTTCCTGGCCCGCGCTCACCAGCTGCCTTCCCAGGATTAGTCATGGATCCACTCAGGGAAATAATTAGCCTGCTAAATACAAGCCAGTTCTCTCTCTCTCTCTCTCTCTCTCTCTCATGCATCTCCCGCACACCTAGTCTACCTCTCACACACCCCATGCTCAGTGTGTGATCGCACACACACACACACAACACCGCAGCAGCTTCAGACAGACTTACAACCATCCTGCTTCCAGCTTACAAGAAGGATCCAGAGCTCCTGTCTGCCAACTGCTGTCCAGACAGCCAGAGGGGACAAGGCCAGCTGGCAGCTCGCCCCATCTTGGCTGGAGTAGCTGCATGACACACCGTAGCCACCGCCCAGCCAGCTCCTGGCCGTCCATGGTAGAAAAGCCATGGAGCCCTGGCTGCAGCTAAGCTCTTTTCAACTGGCCGTTGTACAGAGACGTGTGGCTGTTTGTCCACCTCAGGGATCCATGTGGGGTCTGGGAGGGATGCTGGAGTGACCCTGTGTTTGGCTGCTGTGGGTTCATGGTGCAATGAGCTGACCAGACTGTGCATGCACCTCTGCGAACTGGCAGGGGGGCAGATCTGCTCTGGTGCTGCTAAAGAGATTCTCTGGATGCCAGGAAAGAAGCTACAAGCCAAGTTACCCCGTAACAAAGCTGCACACCTGTCTGCCTCGGCCCCATTACCATAGGGAGTCGCTCGTGCCCCCTGTATGGGTGAGGACCTGAGGCACTCAGTGGCTTGCCCCCGGTAAGCTGGGGAGTCTGCAGCAGGGAAGGTTAGTGAGCCCAGGTCTCCTGGGTCCTAGGCTAGTGACCTGACTGCTAGGCCGCCCTGCCTCTCAAATCGCAGCTGGGGACACACCGAAAGGTGGCTTCCCCTCTCCTTATGCCGTTTCCATTGGAGCAGCCTCACTTCCTGTCAATCCCCCATCCTCGTCTTGTAGCAACCTTCCATCGCCCTTTGCATCATTACAACCTAGCGGTTTTGCTGTAGCACCTGGGAGCCCTAGTCATGGCCTAGGACTCCACCGTGCTGGTGCTGTACAAGCGCAGAGTCTCTGCTCTGTCTGAACCAAACAAAGCCCCCCAGAACGTTGCTATACCTCCGACACCTCCCTGCTGCAGAAGTAGTGCGGAATCTTCTTGACAGTCAGCATCTACTGGATGGGTGCAAACCCCGTGCTAGGAGTCACAGGACCAAAGTGAGAAAGGGGACATTGAGAACTGCATGAGGCTGCTGCACTGTCTCCCCAGGGAGTGGTTGCAAGTCCCGTTGCTTGGGACATTTACCCCTAGGCTGACTGGAGCCCCAGCTACGGTGCTGTAGAGAACTGTGTTGCACTGGTCCCTGGGAGATGGAGCTGATGGAACCCAACAGATCAATTCTGCAATTCTTGAGGCTCTGCTCCTGCACACCAGGCCGCAGCCTCCTGGAATGGCTGCATTTCCAGATGTGGCTTTACAACAGTGAAATGCATGAGCTTGACTAGAGCTCCTTCCAGCACTTGCTCATTGCACTCCGCCCTTCTGGAGAGACGCCCTCCGGGAGCGCCTCGTTCTAGGATGTGGGGTTAAGTGACTGGAAACAAGCAGTGATCTGATACCTCATGGGACAGCTGAATGTGCCCAGAACCATTGGACGTGAGCGCAGGCAGCATGGCAGTGATGCCAACGATTCATGCATGACAGATCTAACATTCAGATCAGCACCTTCCTTTCTCTTTCAGAAGGACTCTGTGTTCCTAACTCCTCTTTGCGGTTGTGATGAACTGGAAATGTTCTTAATGTTTTCTCTGAATACTGTGTTGGTGCCTCAGTGTCCCCTAGGCAGTTCTTAAGTATCTGGCAAAGCAAAGGGCCAGTCCACCTAAATGCCTGACCCTCTGTCTCCTAGCAACTGATGGCCTGGGCCCCTCCCCTGCAAAGGTGCCAGCTGAAGGTGTTGGAGACAAAGAGATCAGGTGACCTCCTGGCCTGGGGGAAAGGGGCTGAGCAGAGAGGAGGGGCTGGAGGGGATTGTTAGTCTGGAGCTGGCTGAGGGCAGACGTGGGAGTCTGGCTCACTGCCCCCAGAATGGACCTGGCCAAGGGGTCCGGTTCGCTGTATCTACAAGCTCTGTTTTAGACCCTGTTCCTGTCATCGAATAAACCTCTGTGTTACTGGCTGGCTGAGAGTCACGTCTGACTGCAAAGTG